>NC_090376.1:35018353-35050638 GCF_036365525.1 Heterodontus francisci | reverse complement strand
TCGTTGAATAGAGAGACAATGGGAGTGCTCGCTGATTCAACTAACAAGATTGGTCTGGGCAATCGTGTCTGGAAATCTTTGAAGTCCAGCAAACCCCCCCCCCCCCACAAGAAGCTTCTGTCTCTCTCTCTGTCTCTCTCTCTCTCTCTGTGTGTGTGTGTCTCTCTCTCTCTCTCACCCCCTGTCTCTCTCCAGCAAAGTCCCAGGAAAGCCACGGTGGCAGTTTCTGCGCTTCAAGACCATGGACAAAGCATATCTTCAGCCTTCTGGTACCAGAGAATCAAGTCTAAAATTGTGCACCGGACCCCAGGGAGAACTCCAAGACCTCAACTTCAACCAAGGACTTCACATCAAAGACACAAAAAACAGTACCTGTATTCCATTTATTGCCAACTCTGCTTCAACCCCCCCAATTCTTTCTCTTCCCCCCCTCCCCCCGGTATTTATTTGTGTGTGTGTTTCTCTCGTATGCAAGTTAGCGTGGTTGCATCATGTATTTTAGTAATTTTAACCAGGTTAGAGTGGTAAGGCTAATAAACTTACATCTTTCTTGTTTAAACCTAAGAAAACCTGCCTGGTTCATTTGCAGTTACAATTAGAATGCAGTGAGCAACGGCTTACTGAGGTGGTAAGCTAAAAATCACTGTTATTTTAAAAGATGAACTCGGTTACGGTCAAACCAGGAAAGGGGCAAGAGGGGAGGCTGAAACTCCTTCCTCACCCGGTCATAACAACTGCTTCGAGCAAAGTCCAGTTTCAGTCCTATCTGCATTGGTACACACCTGCTTCTGCCCACTATCTTTCTCTATGTTGTCTTCTCTTAGGCAGTCCCTCGAGAATGAGGATGATTTTCTTCCACTCCAGGGTTGTGGGTCCTTAGGTGACTGAATAGTCCAATTCTGGATCTGTGCACTCTGCCACAGGTTGGGCAGATGGTGTTCGAAGCGTGGATGGGATGCTCGAATTTTTGAACGCTTCTTCCGCTGTTTGTGCTTGGTCGCTGCCTGGGCATGTCAACATTGTTCGAGTTGGCTGTCACCTTCACAGATGCTTACCCATTTTCTCCAGACAAAATGACAGAGGTTGGGGTGACCTTGGTTCTGGACCGGAGGCGATGTAGGTTTAAATAGATTTCCCTTTCGTCCTGTAGAGTAGATCTGCTCCGGCAGGGAATTTCATGGCGATGAGGTGGAGTGTTGAGGTGAGAAAGATGGAAAAGAATGTTGGTGTAATGACACAACCTTGCTTGACCCCAGTTTGCACTCAATTTGCAAGAGATTCCCAAGAATCAGTGGAGATGTCACATTTTTTCAGGGAGGCTTTAAGGACATCCTTGTAGCGTTTCCTCTGCCATCCTGGTAACCTCTTGTGATGGAGCTCGGAGTTGAAAGCTTGTTTTGGGAGTCTTGTCAGGCATGCAGACAATGTGGCCTGCTCAACGTAACTGACTAACCATGACCAGTGTCTCGATACTGGGGATGTTGGCCTGAGAGAGAACACTGATATTGGAACATCTGTCCTGCCACTGAATTTGCAGGATCTTGCGGTGGCACCGCTGGTGATATCTCTGCAGGGCTTTGAGATGTCTGCTGTACAGTGTCCATGTTTCCGACGCATACAGGAGGGCAGGTAATGCTGCGGCCCTGTAGATCATGAGCTTGGTGCCAGATTTGAGGCCTTTGTCGTCAAACACTGTTTTTATGCAGATGGCAGAAGGCTGTGCTGGCACGCTGGAGGCAATGCTGAGTTTCATTGTCCATGTCTGTCTGCCTTGGCTGAGAGGAGGCTCCCAAGATGATCCACATTGTCCAATGGTTCGCCATGGATCTTGATATGCGGGGGGCAGTGTTGCACTGCGGGAGCAGTCTGGTAGAGGACCTTTGTCTTCTGAATGTTTAGCTTAAGGCTCATTCTTTCATACACCTCGGAATGCATCGACAAGGGTTTGAAGCTCAGCCTCTGTGCATACGCAAGCATTGTCAGTGTACCTCAGCTCGATGACAAGTTGGGGTGACCTTGGTTCTGGACTGGAAGCGATGTAGGTTTAAATAGTTTTCCCTTTCGTCTTGTAGAATAGATCTACTCCGGCAGGGAATTTCGTGGAGATGAGGTGGAGTGTTGAGGTGAGAAAGATGGAAAAGAACATTGGTGTGATGACACAGCCTTGCTTGACCCCAGTTTGCACTCAGATTGGGTCAGTGGCAGACCCGTTGTCAAGGATTACAGCTTGCATGTCGTGCAGCAGACGGAGGATGGTGACTAATTTCTCTGGGCAGTCAAATTTGAGGAGGATGTTCCATAATCCCTCCCAGTTGATAGTCGAAAGCCTTTGTGAGGTCAAAGAAGACTGTGTATAAAGGTTGCTGCTGATCCCTACATTTTTCTTGTAGTTGTCTTGCTGTAAAGATCATGTCCACTGTGCCTCTTGATGGACAGAATCCGCATTGAGATTCCGGTGGGAGCTCTTCAGCCTTTGATCACAGGACCACATCCTTGGAAGCATGATTGATTACATGGTACTGCAACTAATGGCTGCTGTGAAAGTGTGATGGATGATAATCTGTAGATTTCTACAGATAAATACATATAGGGCTGAATTCTTTGGAGCCCCAGAAGTCGGGAATGGAGATGGGGGATGGGATGGGGGCAAAAATACTGGCGCTGGGTAGCGCGTCCATTTCAAGAAGCCTTTCCCGGTGCTGGCAATAATCACCAGGGCAAGGGGAGGGCGGGACAAGAATCCTGCTGTCCTCCCAAATGAGACCAATTAAAGCTGTTAAAAAGCTCGTTAAGAGCTTGTCAAGGTTCGGAGTTGAAATTTCTAAGGGCTGCATGGGTTACCATGCTGTCAGAAACAAATCAGCTGAAGGGAGGTGGGTAAAAATGCCCCAGGGCATCACCCTGGCCCCATAAAAGGGTCAGCGTGGCAAAGGGGGACAGTGCCTTTGGCACTGTGCAGGTGGCAGGAAGAGTGGGCACTGTGCCTGGGCTTTGTATGAGATTGGCATTCCCTTGGCTTTGCGGGGGCAGAAGAGCAGGGGACAAGGCTGCCAAGGACCATTTGGCAGCCACCTGCCCAGAGGGAAGGCTCCTGCTGGCAATGAGGGCAAGACTCAGATCTTGGGCCTTGTGGCAATGAGGGGCAACACCTTCTGCAGGAAGGGCAGAACCCCGGGCATCGGGAGGGCACAGGAGAAGAAAGAGGGGCAGGAAGGCAACGGAGGCCATTGGTCACCTTCATCCCAGTCTGTGGGTGTTTAAATGGCCACTAGACCATGCTCAGTGGGTTTGTCACCTTTAGTTGGTGTGGATCTTTCTTGGTCATCAGGCTCCAAATTGAGTCCTGGGGCATTCAGAACTGCTGAATGGGGAACACTTCCAAGCCTCGCTCTAATCTCAGGCGGGGAACCAGATGCTCTCTGGGCCGCTTTGGTCTCATTCAGCTCAGCCTCTCCCCGCAGAGGGCGACCGGCTATCAGGGAATTTTCCTGACTCTCCCCCTCCCGCAACCCTTGACATATGAATCCGGAGCTCCGCCATCTCATGAAGCTCCGTCTCTCACGAGGCTCTGCGGCATTGTCTGGCTCCTCTCCTCCCACCCTTCCTACCAAACACTGGTCAGTTTATTTATTTATTTTATTTATTTAGAGATACTGAAACAGGCCCTTCGGCCCACCGAGTCTGTGCCGACCATCAACCACCCATTTATACTTCTTCTTTGGCCTCCTTATCTCGAGAGACATAGAACAGTACAGGCCCTTCGGCCCACGATGTTGTGCCGAACCTTTAACCTACTCTAAGATCAAACTAACTACCTACCCTTCATTCTACTATCATCCATGTACCTATCCAAGAGTCGCTTAAATGCCCCTAATGTATCTGCTTCTACTACCACTGCTGGCAGCGCATTCCACGCACCCACCACTCTCTGTGTAAAGAACCTACCTCTGACATCTCCCCGAAACCTTCCTCCAATCACCTTAAAATTATGCCCCCTGGTGATAGCCCTTTCCACCCTGAGACCACTGACTATCCACTCTATCTATGCCTCTCATCATCTTGTACCCCTCTATTAAGTCACCTCTCATCCTTCTTCGCTCCAATGAGAAAAGCCCTAGCTCCCTCAATCTTTCTTCGTAGGACATGCCCTCCAGTCCAGGCAGCATCCTGGTAAATCTCCTCTGCACCCTTTCTAAAGCTTCCACATCCTTCCTATAATGAGGCGACCAGAACTGAACACAATATTCCAAGTGTGGTCGAACCAGGGCCTTATAGAGCTGCAGAATAACCTCGCGGCTCTTAAACTCAATCCCCCTGTTAATGAAAGCCAAGACACCATACGCCTTCTTAACAATCCTATCAACTTGGGTGGCAACTTTGAGCGATCTATGGATATGGACCCCAAGATCCCTCTGTTCCTCCACACTACCAAGAATCCTGTCTTTAAGCCTGTATTCCGCATTCAAATTCGACCTTCCAAAATGAATCACTTCACACTTTTCCAGGTTGAACTCCATCTGCCACTTCTCAGCCCAGCTCTGCATCCTGTCAATGTCCCGTTGCAACCTACAACAGCCTTCCACACTATCCACAACTCCAGCAACCTTCGTGTCATCAGCAAACTTGCTAACCCAGCCTTCCACTTCCTCATCCAAGTCATTTATAAAAATCACAAAGAGCAGAGCTCCCAGAACAGATCCTTGTGGAACACCACTGGTCACCGAGCTCCATGCTGAATACTTTCCATCTACTACCACCCTCTGACTTCTATGGGCCAGTTAATTTTGTATCCAGACGGCCAACTTTCCCTGAATCCCGTGGCTCCTTACTTTCTGAATGAGCCTACCATGGGGAACCTTATCAAACGCCTTGCTAAAATCCATATACACCACATCCACTGCTCTTCCTTTATCAATGTGTTTTGTCACATCTTCAAAGAATTCAATAAGGCTTGTGAGGCATGACCTGCCCCTCACAAAGACTGTCTCTAATCAAACCATGCTTTTCCAAATAATCATAAATCCTGTCTCTCAGAATCCTCTCCAATAATTTGCCCACTACCGACGTAAGACTGACTGGTCTATAGTTCCCAGGGTTATCCCTATTCCCTTTCTTGAACAAGGGAACAACATTTGCCACCCTCCAATCATCTGGTACTACTCCAGTGGACAGTGAAGACGCAAAGATCATCGCCAAAGGCGCAGCAATCTCTTCCCTCGCTTCCTGTAATATCCTTGGGTATATCCCGTCTGGCCCCGGGGACATATCTGTCCTCATATTGTTCAAAATTTCCAGCACATCCTCCCTCTTAACCTCAACCTGTTCGAGCATATCAGCCTGTTCCACGGTGTCCTCACAAACGACCAGGTCCCTCTCACTAGTGAATACTGAAGCAAAGGATTCACTTAGGACCTCCCCTACCTCCTCCGACTCCAGGCACAAGTTCCCTCCACTATCCCTGATCGGCCCTACCCTCACTCTGGCCATCCTCTTGTTCCTCACATAAGTGTAGAACGCCTTGGGATTTTCCTTAATCCTACCTGCCAAGACTTTTTCATGTCCCCTTCTAGCTCTCCGAAGTCCATTCTTCAGTTCCTTCCTGGCTACCTTGTAACCCTCTAGAGCCCTGTCTGATCCTTGCTTCCTCAACCTTAAGTAAGCTTCCTTCTTCCTCTTGACTAGCTGTTCCACATCTCTTGTCATCCAAGGTTCCTTCACCCTACCATCCCTTCCTCATCGGGACAAACCTATCCAGCAGTCGCAGCAAGTGCTCCCTGAACAACCTCCACATTTCTGTTGTGCATTTCCCTGAGAACATCTGTTCCCAATTTATGCTCCCCAGTTCCTGCCTAATAGCATTGTAATTCCCCCTCCCCCAATTAAATATTTTCTCATCCCTTCTGCTCCTGTCCCTCTCCATGACTATAGTAAAGGTCAGGGAGTTGTGATCATTATCACCGAAATGCTCTCCCATCGAGAGATCTGCCACCTGGCCTGGTTCGTTGCCAAGCACCAAGTCCAACATCGTCTCCCCTCTAGTCGGCCTATCTACATATTGAGTCAGGAAACCTTCCTGGACACACCTGACAAAAACTGCTCCATCCAAACTATTTGCACTAAGGAGGTTCCGATCAATATTAGGGAAGTTGAAGTCACCCATGACAACAACCCCGATACTTCTGCACCTTTCCAAAATCTGCCTCCCAATCTGTTCCTCCGTGTCTCTGTTGCTATTGGGGGGTCTATAGAAAACTCCCAACAAAGTGACTGCTCCTTTCCTGTTTCTGACTTCCACCCATAATGAGTCAGTAGACAAACCCTCCTCGACGACCTCCCTTTCTGCAGCTGTGATACTATCCCTGATTAACAATGCCACTCCCCCACCTCTTTTACCTCCCTCCCTATTCCTTTTGAAACATCTAAACCCCGGAACATCCAACATCCATTCCTGCCCCTGTGATATCCACGTCTCCGTAATGGCCACAACATCGTAGCTCCAAGTACTGATCCATGCTCTAAGTTCATCACCCTTATTCCTGACACTTCTTGCGTTAAAATAGACACACTTCAAACCATCATACTGGCTGCAACTTTGCCCTGTCAACTGTCTAACCTTCCTCACAGACTCTCTGCACTCGGTATCTGCCTGTTCAACAGCTACCCCATCCACTGATCCGTGGCTCCGGTTCCCACCCCCCTGCCAAACTAGTTTAAACCCTCCCGAAGAGCTCTCGCAAACCTCCCGCCCAGGATATTGGTGCCCCTCCAGTTCAGATGCAACCCGTCCTTCTTGTACAGGTCCCACCTTCCCCAGAAGGTATCCCAATGATCCACATATCTGAATCCCTCCCTCCTGCACCAGTTCTGTAGCCACGTGTTCAGCTGCACTCGCTCCCTGTTTCTAGCCTCACTAGCACGTGGCACCGGTAATAATCCTGAGATTACTACTCTGCTCGTCCTGCCTTTCAGCTTCCAACCTAACTCCCTATATTCGCTTTTCAGGTCCTCATCCCTTTTCCTAGCTATGTCATTGGTACCGACATATATCACGACCTCTGGCTGCTCCCCCTCCCCCTTAAGAATCCTGTGGACTCGATCCGAGTCAATGGATAAGCTCCTGGAGGTGGTCATTTATACTAATTTTACACTAATCCCATATTCCTACCACATCCCCACCTTCCCTATATTCCCCTACCACCTACCTATACTCGAGGCAATTTACAATGGCCAATTTACCTATCAACCTGCAAGTCTTTGGCTGTGGGAGGAAACCGGAGCACCCGACGAAAACCCACGCAGACACAGGGAGAACTTGCAAACTCCGCACAGGCAGTACCCAGAATTGAACCCGGGTCGCTGGAGCTGTTCTCCCCTTCTGGAGCTCACTGCTCTGCCGATCACAGGTTCCCTTTCTTACCCTCACTGCTCCTGCAATCACAGATTCCTTTTCTCACCCTCACTGCTCCTCCAATGAGAAGGCAGTGGCGTAGTGGTATTGTCACTGGATGAGTAATCCAGAGACATAGGCTAATGCTCTGCGGACATGGGTTTGAATCCCACCATGGCAGATGGTGAAATTTGAATCCAATTGATAAGAATCTGGAATTTAAAAAAAATACCTAGTCAAATGGTGACCATGAAACCATTGTCGATTGTTGTAAAAACCCACGTGGTTCACTTGTATCCTTCAGGGAAGAAAATCTGTTGTCCTTACCTGGTCTGGCCTTCATGTGACTTCAGATCCACAGCACTGTGGTTGACTCTTAAATTCCTTCTGAAATGACCTAGCAAGCTGCTCAGTTAAGGGCAATTCAGGATGGGCAATAAATGCTGGCCTAGCCAGTGATGCCCACATCCCAAGAATGAATAAATAAAAGACAAATCACAGGTTCCCTTGCTCCTGCACTCACTGCTCATCCAATCATAGGTTCCCTCGCTCCTGCGCTGACTGCTCCTCCAATCACAGGTTCCTATTCTTTCTACAGAAAGCGGGTGGGAGGAAATGTCGTCGAGGTAGCTGTGAGAGTTGGTGTGCTTCTAGTAGATATTGGTTGACAGCCTATCCCTCAAAATGGAGATAGAGAAGTCGAGGAAGGGAAAAGTCGAAGATGAACCACGTTAACGTGAGGGAAGGGTGAAAATTAGAAGCAAAGTTGGTGAAATCTTTCATTTCGGGGGAGAGCAGTAAACGGCACAATATAATCATCGATGTCATGGAAAAAGAGGTGAGGGGGGGAACCTGAGTAGGTCTGGAACAAAGATTGTTTCCCATATCCCACAAAAAGGCAGGCATAGCTAGGGCCCATAAGTATTCTCATAGCAACACCTTTTATGTGAAGGAAGTGAGTGGAGTCAAAAGAGAAGTTGTTCAATGTGAGAACAGGTTCAGTCAGGTGGAAGAGGGTGGTAGTGGATGGGAACTGGTAGGGTTTTCATTCAAAGAAGTGGAGGGCCCGCGATCTGTCTCGGTGGTGAATGGACCTATAGAGGGATTGGATGTCCGTTGTGAAAAGGAGATGGTTCAGGCCAGGAAGCTGGAAACTATTAAAGTGGTGGAGAACATTGGGAGAGTTGCCAATGTAAGACTGGACGAGGGAGAAAGAAATAGTCAAAATGGGAAGAAATCAGTTCTATGGGGCAAGAACAAGATGAAATGATGGGTCTACCAGGACAATCTTGTTTGTGAATCTTGGGAAGGAAGTAGTGCAGGGTTGAGGACTGAGGTTGGAGGCCATGGATGGACAGAGGAGATGAGGCCAGTGATCGCCTGAGAAACGATGTCTTGATGTTCAGCGGTGAAATATTTAAAAGATGTTCTGTTTTTGTAACTGTGATTGTAGGGATCATTTAACTGCTTGGTTCACCAGCTCATTAGTGGAAGTGTGATTGCTCAGGTCACATTTTGTTTAGTATTGTACTTGCTGTAGTGTATAACTGAAGGACAGCATTACCCCTGAAATAATCAAGAGTGCCAAGCCTGCTATACTCTCAGCACTACATGAACTGCTATGCCTGTGCTGGGACGAGGGAGCAGTACCCCAGGACATGCGCGATGCCAACATCATCACCCTCTATAAAAACAAAGGTGACCGCGGTGACTGCAACAACTACCGTGGAATCTCCCTGCTCAGCATAGTGGGGAAAGTCTTTGCTCGAGTCGCTCTGAACAGGCTCCAGAAGCTGGCCGAGCGCGTCTACCCTGAGGCACAGTGTGGCTTTCGTGCAGAGAGATCGACTATTGACATGCTGTTCTCCCTTCGTCAGATACAGGAGAAATGCCGTGAACAACAGATGCCCCTCTACATTGCTTTCATTGATCTCACCAAAGCCTTTGACCTCGTCAGCAGACGTGGTCTCTTCAGACTACTAGAAAAGATCGGATGTCCACCAAAGCTACTAAGTATCATCACCTCATTCCATGACAATATGAAAGGCACAATTCAACATGGTGGCTCCTCATCAGAGCCCTTTCCTATCCTGAGTGGTGTGAAACAGGGCTGTGTTCTCGCACCCACACTTTTTGGGATTTTCTTCTCCCTGCTGCTTTCACATGTGTTCAAATCCTCTGAAGAAGGAATTTTCCTCCACACAAGATCAGGGGGCAGGTTGTTCAACCTTGCCCGTCTAAGAGCGAAGTCCAAAGTACGGAAAGTCCTCATCAGAGAACTCCTCTTTGCTGACGATGCTGCTTTAACATCTCACACTGAAGAATGCCTGCAGAGTCTCATCGACAGGTTTGCGTCTGCCTGCAATGAATTTGGCCTAACCATCAGCCTCAAGAAAACGAACATCATGGGGCAGGATGTCAGAAATGCTCCATCCATCAATATTGGCGACCACGCTCTGGAAGTGGTTCAAGAGTTCACCTACCTAGGCTCAACTATCACCAGTAACCTGTCTCTAGATGCAGAAATCAACAAGCGCATGGGTAAGGCTTCCACTGCTATGTCCAGACTGGCCAAGAGAGTGTGGGAAAATGGCGCACTGACACGGAACACAAAAGTCCGAGTGTATCAGGCCTGTGTCCTCAGTACCTTGCTCTACGGCAGCGAGGCCTGGACAACGTATGCCAGCCAAGAGCGACGTCTCAATTCATTCCATCTTCGCTGCCTTCGGAGAATACTTGGCATCAGGTGGCAGGACTATATCTCCAACACAGAAATCCTTGAAGCGGCCAACACCCCCAGCTTGTACACACTACTGAGTCAGCGGCGCTTGAGATGGCTTGGCCATGTGAGCCGCATGGAAGATGGCAGGATCCCCAAAGACACATTGTACAGCGAGCTCGCCACTGGTATCAGACCCACCGGCCGTCCATGTCTCCGTTATAAAGACGTCTGCAAACGCGACATGAAATCGTGTGACATTGATCACAAGTCGTGGGAGTCAGTTGCCAGCATTCGCCAGAGCTGGCGGGCAGCCATAAAGACAGGGCTAAATTGTGGCGAGTCGAAGAGACTTAGTAGTTGGCAGGAAAAAAGACAGAGGCGCAAGGGGAGAGCCAACTGTGCAACAGCCCCAACAAACAAATTTCTCTGCAGCACCTGTGGAAGAGCCTGTCACTCCAGAATTGGCCTTTATAGCCACTCCAGGCGCTGCTTCACAAACCACTGACCACCTCCAGGCGCGTATCCATTGTCTCTCGAGATAAGGAGGCCCAAAAGAAAGAAAGAAAGAAAGATAACTGAAAGAGAAATAGCATAATAAAGTTCAGTAAAATTTGAATCTCGTAGCCAGACTTGGAGAGGGGTCTCAGTTGAAAAAATGATTAATTCTCCAGTTGTTTATAGATTTTTTAAATGTTACATCATTTGAAGTTAATTTACTGGGCTCTGAGAATTGTAGTAACCTAGCTAGCGATGTTCTAGTATATAAACACACTGGGCTACATTACCTTGTGTTAATCTTTTTAAAAAGTAAACTTAAGTAATTAGAGTTTAACATAGAGTTGTCTCTATCTCTGCTGTTAACTATGCTTTATTTAGTGTTTGATTCACCACACCTGGTTAAATATTTTTAAAAAGATATAAGGACTATGCCGCTTAAAGAGAGTAACCCCACACGCTGCAAACCAAGTCTTGCTCAGAAAATAATCTTAAATACTCAAGATTCAAGATACAATTTGTTCTACTGTAAGTAGCTAGAAGAACAGAACATAATTTTCTTTGTTCTAGCATTCAGATTGTATTTTTGGGTCTGTCTTGAATATGTGGGCTACATAGAATATTTGATCATTTGCAGATTATTTCCCTATGATGCCATTTGTAATTTTGTCAGGTTAATTCCAATGCTACAATGCAGATTTTGCTTTGAATGAGAATTTAGGGGTGAAATTCAGCTTTTGGTGAAAGATGGGAGTATGTTTATTTTTATGCTTAATTAACAATCCAGTAATGAAATAAATGGCGTTCTCTGGCATGGTATGTTTCAAGTTGTTCCATTACTTTTGTTAGCAGGTGGATAATTTGCAAAAGAAATTATGATAGCCCCAAGAATGTTTTGAGTACATTGTAAGGTTCTGAAGTATTTTTAATATTATGAATCAACAGTAAAAGGAGATGGTGTGATGTGTTGTGGAAATGTGAGCATTTAAAATGTTTCTAATAAACATGCTGTAACTATTATATGATGTAATGCAATATTTGAGCACAATAACCTTGACCTGTCTTCCCTTTCCTCTTTGTCAGAACGGTAGAACCTTTGGAATACTACAGAAAATTTCTGGTAAGGTGTTTCTCAATTTAATCTCTGACAAATGACTTGTGAAAGGTTTACATCTTCTGATTGCTTCCGGAGCAATTTTGAGAGAAAATATGTATTCTTTTAAGAGTTATGGAATGGTCTTACATGGACCCTTGATGCTGCATTTGTACCATGGTGTATGATGCTAAACAGTCTTTCTAAATGGTATCCTTATGTATGTTAGAAAGAAAATTGTCGGCCTGATGGAAGGGAACTGGGTGAATTCAGAACAACGACTCTCAATATAGGTGAGAATTCTACATTTATTGAAATGCTTCATTCATAAAATTCTAATATAAATTTTTAAGCTGGAACAATTTTTCCTGACAACCTCATGAAGCGAATTCCTTAAAGTGAGAACTATAATTTTTGAATAATTGGTGCCAAAACAACCGAATGAAGCTGGAGATAAAGCTAATAAGGGAAGTAGTCTCGGGGAACTAATGCTGCTCATTTTTCAGAACACAAACATTTAGTGAAATTATACAGGGCTACTGGCTCACTGATTGATAGAGCTGTCCAATTATCTCAGTACCCATAACCCTGTAAATTTTTTCCTTTCAATTATTTATCCAATTCTGTTTTGAATGTTACTGTTGAATCAGCTTCCACTGCCCTTTCATGGAAATTGTAGAAAATTTCTGACACAGACAGAGGCCATTCAGCCCATTGTGTCTATACCAGTTGACGAAGAGCTACCCTGATCCCACCTTCCTGCACTAGGTCCGTAGCCCTGCTGGTCACAGCTCTTCAAGTAGGCATCCAAGCACTTTTTAAACATTGTGAGGGTTTCTGCCTCCACCACCCTTTTGGACAGAGTTCCAGGACCCTCCCACCCTCTGGGTGAAAACATCTCCCCTCTAATCCTTCTACCAGTTGTTTTAAATCTGTGCACCCTGGTTTTTTTGACTCCTCTGCTATGGTAAATATGTCATCCCTATTTATTCTATCTATCTTTCTTTTTTTTATATATATATATATATATTCTGATTTTGGTGGGACCAACACACTCCCGTCGTTCCACAGATCGGCTAACATATCATTTAAAAACTCCAAATTAAAGTAAGACCCAGCCAAATTGTACCATCTATTAATCCCTGAATGAGGCTTACCAAACCAGGTCTTTAAATCAACAAATTAACTTTTTAATTAGAAGAACTAAATTCTTAAACACTATGAAGATATAAACAACATTTAAAATAGAAAAAAATTAGAGTCCTTGCAAATTTACAGTCCGTTCTTGCTTGAAGTCCTCACGAGATGTTGCTCGTAGTTCTCGCAGCTGTCTGATGGGGGAAAAGTTCTTCCACGTAGAACAGACTGTAGTCTAACTTCAGTAGGTGATGCTTCCTTCTTCGGTGAATTTCAACAATTAGCGACTTGCGAACACTTTCGATAGAATCAATCTGACTTTAGAGCTTTTGAGGGATAAAAGATTGTCACAGTCTAACTTCCCTTTCTTCAATTTAAGTTACGAGAGATCTCTGTCTTGGCTTGATGTTTTAGCATATTGAGATAATCAAACAGACTAAAATCCTATTTCCTTCAGTTTAAATGGTTGAGAGCTCTTTTTCAGTGCTGACACTACACCTGTTTCTGTGTCTTCTGTCTGTGTCTCTGTTAGGACAAACTGTCTTATTAACTGCCAGTTCAAAACTGAATTGAAACAAATGTATTGCATCAGGCTCACTCCCAGTGGCTGTTTCCATGGTATCGAGAATGCACCCTTTGAATCACAGTCTCCAAATGGCTGTTTCTAAGGCAACGAAAATACACCTTCCTATAACTCCTAAGGCTTGCCGGCTCTTAAAGCAGTACTGATCCCTTGCAAGCCTTAAAGGCAAATGGCATATTCCGAAAAAAAGATACAGGACCATGACAATATATATAATATATAATATTATAATAAAATATTAATATAAATGAATAATTTCTACACCCTCAGCCTCCTATGTTCAAGGAAAAGAACTCCAGCCTATCCAATCTTTCGTCATAGCTAAAATTTTCCAGTCCTCGCAACCTCCTCCTAAATCTCCTCTGCACCCTCTCCAGTGCAATCACATCTTTCCTGTAATGTGGTGACCAGAACTGTGCACAATACTCATGCTGTGGTCTAACTAGTGTTGTATACATTTCTAGCATAACCTCCCTGCTCTTTTCAGGCAGTGCATTCCAGATCACAACAACCAGCTGGGTTAATAAAACAATATTTTCTCATGTCACCTCTGGTTCTTTTGCCAGTCACCTTAAGTCTGTCTCCTCTGGTTACCAACCCTTCTGTCACTAGAAACAGAGTAACTAAAGAGAAGCTATCAATATCAAAACCATTCATGATTTTAAGCACCTCCATCGAATCTCCTCTTACCCTCTCTGTTCTAAGGAGAACAACCCAGTCTCTCTACAAAATTGAACTCCCTCATCCCTGACACCATTCTAATGAATTTTTCTGCACCCTTTCAAGGCCTTTACATTCTTCCTAAAGTGTGGTACTAGAATTGAAAACTGCTAAGGCCTAACCACTGTCTTATTAAAGTTTAACGTAATTTTCTTGCTTTTGTATGCTATACCTCTATTAATAAAGCCAATGATCCCTTAAGCTTTTTTTGACAGTCTTCTCAACTTGTCCTGACACCCCCTTTTAAAATTGTACTGTTTTATTTTGTATTGCCTCTCCCCATTCTTCCTACCAAAATGTATCAGTTCACACTTCTCTGCATTAAATTGTATCTGCCACGTATCTGGCCATTTCACCCGTCTGTCTGTGTCCTTCTGAAGTATGTTACTAGCTGCCTTATTGTTTACTACATTTCCTAGTGTTGTGTCATCTAAAAACATTGAAATTGTGCCCGATATACCCAAAGCCAGGTGGTTAATATTTATCAAAAGGAGCAGCAGTCCTAATACCGCTGTATTCTTCTCTCCAGTCTGAGAAACAGCCACTCGCCATCACTCTCTGCTTTCTGTCCCTTAACAAATTTTGGTAAACACAATCAGCAATGTGCTTCAAGGCAGTAGCACATGGCGTAGTTGGGGTGATGTAAGCAGTACGAGTAAAGCCGGAGTAGTTTGTCCAGTTTATCTCAACCACTAAATGATTGGTGCTTAGAACACGCGTGTTCTTCATAATACATGCAAACTGAATGGCTTCTTACTAATATCATAGAGTCATAGAGAGATACAGCACTGAAACAGGCCCTTCGGCCCACCAAGTCTGTGCCGACCATCAACCACCCATTTATACTAGATTAGATTAGATTAGAGATACAGCACTGAAACAGGCCCTTCGGCCCACCGAGTCTGTGCCGAACATCAACCACCCATTTTATACTAATCCTACACTAATCCCATATTCCCAAACATCCCCACCTGTCCCTATATTTCCCTACCACCTACCTATATTAGTGACAATTTATAATGGCCAATTTACCTATCAACCTGCAAGTCTTTTGGCTTGTGGGAGGAAACCGGAGCACCCGGAGAAAACCCACGCAGACACAGGGAGAACTTGCAAACTCCACACAGGCAGTACCCGGAATCGAACCCGGGTCCCTGGAGCTGTGAGGCTGTGGTGCTAACCACTGCGCCACTGTGCCGCCCTAATCCTACATTAATCCCATATTCCCTACCACATCCTCACCTTATCCCAATTCTCCTACCACCTACCTACACTAGGGGCAATTTACAATAGCCAATTTGCCTATCAACCTGCAAGTCTTTGGCTGTGGGAGGAAACCAGAGTACCTGGCGGAAACCTACACAGTCACAGGGAGAACTTGCAAACTCCACACAGGCAGTACCCAGAACCGAACCTGGGTTGCTGGAGCTGTGAGGCTGCAGTGCTAACCACTGTGCCGCCCCAATATCTTTATCATTTTGTTTTTTTTTAATTCTATGGCTATATCGTGTTGGGCAATGATAGACAACTTCTTGTTACTGAGAAGCAATGGTATAAGATTTATTTAACAGAGATCACAATGGAACATTGTAACTTGTCTAAGATTTCATTTCATCCTGTATGTGTGTGTAAAAATTCCCCAGCTATCGATGTTTCCCCCTTGGGGGCGAAGTTCAATTTTAGCCTGGGTGAGTGTCACATACTGTATGATAGTGGATCAACCACCCATTTCAACTTCAGGGAGCGTACAAATTGGAAATGAAAATCAGGAGGGATGTACAATGGCATTAAATTTAATGCTCACCCTTGTACTTAAATTCCTCCATGGCCGCACATCAGTCCTATATCTGTAACTTCCTTCAGCCTTGCAACTCTCCAAGAGCTCTGCATTCTTCCAACTCTGGCCTTTTGTGCACCCGCACTCTTTTCGTCTCACCATTGAATTCTGTGCCTTCAACCATCTATGCCTTAAACTCTAGAACTACTTCATCACTCCTTTTAAGACCCTTTGCTTTCATCGAACTTTTAATCACTACTCCTAATATCTCTTCCTTTAGCTGACTGTCAGTTTTTTCTGATTATGTTGCTTGGAATGTTTTCCTACGCTAAAAGAGTTATATAAATGCAAGTTATTGTATATGGAGGGATGAAAGAAAATGACCAGTAAGTATTAATTTAATTTAAATCAGCTTACCCATGAAAGTAATTTTAATTATGCATTAAAACCAGACATTAGTTCAGGCCTTATAACTTGTAATGAAATGATGAGCAACAAGGAGTATGCTTAGTCACAAGGAAATTAATATATTATAGATGTATATATTTTTATTAATGCATTTATTAACCACGGACTAATGAGGCTATAATAGGACTGTAGATCTTTCTCTCAAATTTTATCCTTGTCATTAGAATCTATGATCCTACAACAAAATATTACAGAAATGTAATTTTTTTTATGTCCTCTAAAATGGAATCTCAGCACACTACTTGGCTGTGTATTTTAATGATTACAGTTTAAAAGAAAAATTTCTTCTGAAACAGGAAGAGTAACTGCGTTTGAAAGTATTGCTTTTCTGACTTCTGGTCTCATGTTTCAGGTTCAATTACAACTGCGGATGGTTCTGCACTGGTAAAGCTGGGGAACACAACAGTTGTTTGTGGCATTAAAGTGGTGAGATTTCAGCATTTAGCTTTTAGTATACAACCTGTATTAAAATTTTGAGTAGGAAAAAAAAATTGCATAGATGTTTATATAGTCAGTAGGTTGATTTTATAGCAATTCAGTTGATAAATATAATTTGCTTCATGGATTGGAGAAGGCAGCACTTCTGATGATTTGAAGGATATGATTTATTGTTTAGCCAGGTGTCTGACATGTGGAAACCCATCACCATGTTTGAACCTCTGAACCAAGCTACTAAAAATCCATACAGGTGGTGTTTCTGTTTGCCTCATATGGAATGCACATCCTCTCTGTCGGGAAGCATTCCTTTATATCTAAGTCCATAGGTCAGAGATGCAGATTGGTAGGAAAATAAGCTTAGAGAGTTAAAAACTTCACAGACTGCCAAAACACAGCACTGCTAAGTTTTCTGCTGTTTATTGAGCCAGATCATCTTGCCCAATATGGCATGGCTTGATCCCATTTCACTTGGTACCTAATGGATTTACATCTATCAGGCATACTTCAGATGTAATATGCTTTTCTCTTTTTTTTAAAAATCCTGGTAATGTGCTGTAATTGCATCCAAGTAACATCCTTGGGTCTACCTTTGATGTTTTGTAGTGATGTTTCCATTTACCACAATATCCTTCTAACTGTTTGTTTGAATTGACTTTTGGAGTTTGTCAGCTTGACTCATTTGGTAGCACTGTTGCCTGCAGCATTGTGGTTCCTAGACTCACTGGAGGAACAGAGCATTTAGTGTAGACCCATACTCCAGTGCAGGACTGAGGGGTTGCAGCTCTGCTGCAGCCCTTTGGCTCAGTGGTTAAACTTTTCTGCCTGTACCATTATTTCATGCGGATTTTAAAGATCACAGAACACAAGAAATAGGAGCAGAAGTAGACCATATGGCCCATCAAGCCTGCTTCGCCATTCAGTACGATCATGGCTGATCTTGGGCTTCAATTCCACTTTCCTGTCCGCTCCCCATATCCCATGATTCCCTGCGAAACCAAAAATCAATCTATCCCAGCCTTAAATGTATTCAATGATGGAGCATCCACAGTCCTCTGGGGTAGAGAATTCCAAAGATTCACAACCCTTTGAGTGTAGTAACTTCTCCTCATCTCAGTCCTGAATGATTGACCCCTTATCCTGAGACTATGTCCCCATGTTCTAGATTCCCTGACCAGTGGGAACAATCTCTCAGCTTCTATCCTACCAAGCCCTTTCAGAATCTTGTATGTCTCAATTAGATCATCTCTCATTCGTCTAAACTCCAGAGAATATAGACCCAATTTACTCAGCCTCTCATCATAGGACAGCCCCCTCATCCCACGCACAAATTTAGTAAATCTTCACTGCATTGCCTCCTTTCTCAAATGTGGAGACCAAAACTGCACACAGTATTCCAGGTGCAGATTCACCAAAGCCCTGTACAATTTTAGTAAGACAGATTCTGAGGCATTATTTGAAGAAAAGCAGGAAGTTCTACCAGTGTCCTGGTCACTATTTTCTCTCCACCAAACTGCCAAAAATAGATTAACAGGACATTGCTATTTGTGAGATTAATCATGTGTAAAGCTTTTTGTAATATTTGAGAGATGTGAATAACTTGAAGTTTGGCTCCTTACTAAAATTAGTTTGCACAATTTCACCATCTGGTTCCAAGTGGACATGTGTATGCAGCACAGAATTATGCTTGTTTTTACATGAATTGGCCACTTTCACCAAGATTGACTGTATGGATGTTTGCTGTGAGAAATAGGGGGAATTGTCTTCCGAGCAGAGTTTTATCTTGTATTGGACTATGCCGTGTTCTAGGCTGAAATACTGCATACTGATACTTGGATTAGTAAGTAGTTCTCTTTAACACCTTGAAAAGGTGTTCAAATTGCTAATGTTGCTTTTGGGAAATGCATGGTATTCTGCCTGCTATTTGATCAGTTGACAAAAAGAAACAGAGATGAGAAGGGAAATAACAGCAAATTGGCTCCATGCAGTTTTGGGATTTGGCAAGCTAAAATAGATGTTAACAACTGAGCACTAAACAACCTCCGATCTCATCAAATTAGCATTTGTTCAGATTAAAGGAATTTTATAATTAACATGGCAGATGTGCAACATTATTCTATTAACTTAAAATTGCTTGATGTGCAGGCTTATTTCAATGCAGATAGAAAAATATTTTGTATAAAATGATCAAATTACTTTTTACTTTACAGGAGTTTGCAACACCAACAGTAGATGCATCAAATAAAGGATACATAGGTGCGTTACTGGTAAAAGAATGAATTATGAATGCAATCATAAAATTGCAATAGTGTAGTTGAACTTTATTCAATTGCAGTGCTAAATTCCTATTGTGAAATGGTTAAGGTGTTTTTTTAAATTAAATCATGGGATGTGGGCATCGCTAACAAGGACAGAATTTATTGCCCAGCCCTAATTGCCCTTGAGAAGGTGGTGGTGAACATTGGCTGGCTGGCTGGCATGAATGTTACTTGATACTTTTCAGCCCAAGCCTGAAGGTTGTCCAGGTCTTGTGTGTGGGCACAGACTTTCATTATCTGCAGAGCTATGAATGGAACTGAACACTGGAATCATCAGTTACTATTCCCACTTCTGACCTTATGATAGAAGGAAGGTCATTGATGAAGCAGCTGAAAATGGTTTGGCCCAGGACACTGCCCTGAGGAACTCCTGCAGCGATGTCCAGGGACTGAGATGATTGGTCTCCAACAACCACAACCATCCTCCTTTTGTGCTAAATATGACTCCAGCCAGTGGAGCGTTTTCCCTCAATACCCAATAACTTCAGTTATACTAGGGCTCCATGATGCCACACTCTGATAAAATTCTGTCCTGATTTTGAGGGCAGTCACTCATCTTACTTCTGGAATTCAGCTCTCTTGTCCATGTTTTGATGAAGAATTTAATGAGCTCTGGAACCAAGTGGTCCTGGCAGAACCCAAACTGAGCATTTGTGAGCTGGTTGGTGAGTTTGCTGCTTGATAGCACTGTTGACAATCCCTGCCATCACTTTGCTGATGATTGAGGGTAGGCTGGTGGTGAGGTAATTGGCTGGATTGAATTTGTCCTGTTTTTTGTGTACAGCGTGTACCTGGGCACTTTTCCATAATTTCGGGCAGATGTCAATGCTGTAGCTGTACTGGAACAGCTTGACTGAAGGCGTGGCTAGTTCGGGAGCACAAATCTTCCAGTGCCATAGCTGGAATGTTGTTGGTGCTTTTGGCTTTGCTGTATCCAGTGCGCTGAGCCATTTCTTGACATCACGTGGAGTGAATCCAATTGACTGAAGGATGACTTCAGTGATGCTGGGGACCTCGGCAAGATGCTGAGATGGATCATCCACTCGGCACCTCTGGCTGAAGACGGTTGCAGATGCTTCAGCCTTGTCTTTTGCACTCACATGCTTGGCTTTGTGTATGCCTTTTTATCTATATAGGCTTGTAGTTCATTTTGACCTGTGAATTATAAGAGAATAAAATAATGACTGTTTAATAAGGTTTGTTTATTTGAAGACTGGATTATAACCTTTAAACTGCAACACAGTTCCCTGTGATACAATGTTCTGGCAATACAATGCCCTCACTACTCTATTCATAGTAGTACAATGCTCTAGTTACACGATGCCCCAGTGTATTAGAAGTTAATTGTCATAAAATCACCTCGAAGTGACCAGCTAGTGTTTGCAGATTCTCCTCCCGATGATCATTCGGACTCCCTCTTTCCTCCTACTGCAGTATCGAAAATTTAAAAGTCACTGTCTTTTATACAACAACTTATATTTATATAGCACTTTTAACATAAAACGTCCCAAGGCGCTCACAGGAGTGAAAAACAAAGTATCTGACACCGAGCCAGAAAAGGAGATATTGGGTCAGATGATATAAAACTTGGTTAAAGAGTTAGGTTTTAAGGAAGTGTCTTAAAGAAGTAACGCGAGGGGGAGTGGTGAAGGGAAGGAATTCCAGAGCTTGGGACCTAGGCAACTGAAGGTATGGCTACCAGTGATGGGGCGATTAAAATCAGGGATGCACAAGAGACCAGAATTAGAGGAGTGTAGATATCTTAGAGTCATAGAGAGATACAGCATTGAAGCAGGCCCTTCAGCCCACCGAGTCTGTGCCGACCAACAGCCACCCATTTATATTAATCCTACATTAACCCCATATTCCCTACCACATCCCCATCTTCCCTCAATTATCCTACTACCAACCTACACTGGGGGCAATTTACAATGGCCAATTTATCTATCAACCTGCAAGTCTTTGGCTGTGGGAGGAAACCGGAGCACCCGGCGGAAACCCACGCGGTCACAGGGAGAACTTACAAACTCCGCACAGGCAGTACCCAGAACCGAACTCGGGTTGCTGGTGCTGTGAGGCTGCGGTGCTAACCACTGCGCCACTGTGCCACCCCTTGGAGGTTTGTATGACTGGAGGAGATTACAGAGATAGGGAGGGGCAAGGCCATGGAGGGATTTGAAACAAGGATGAGAATTTTAAAATCAAGACATTGCTTGACCAGGAGCCAGTTTAGGTCAGCAAGCACAAGGGTGATAGAGGAATGGGACTTGGTGCGAGTTAAGACACAGGCAGCAGAGGAGTCTTCAAAGTTTGCTATGTGGTCTTGCTGCCTTCTGATGGTGCTGTCTGAAAATGTCTCACAGTTCAAGTTAAACAAAAACAACCAGCGCTGCTCCCAGCTCTGCATTTTTCTCAAAGCATGCTGGTTAAATGGTCATTCTAAAAATTGTCAATTTGCTTCTTTTCCTTACACGCCATCATTTAGGATGAGATGTTCATGAGCCGCCTCCTCCTGTTGCTTAATTGTCCCCATCATCATTCATGATTGGATGTGGTAGGACTGCATAGCTTTGATCTGATCTGTTGGTTGTCAGATTGCTTAGCTCTGTCTCTAGCATGCTATTTCCATGTTTTAGATGACAGAGAGTAGAATGTGGGAGAGCAGCCAGGAGTGCATTGGAATAATTAAGTCTAGAGGTAACAAAGGCATGAATGACGGTTTAAGCATCAGATGAGCTGCGCTGGGCGATGTTATGGAGGTGGAAATAGGCAGTCTTAGTAATGGCATGAATATGAGGTCAGAATCTCATCTCTGAGTCAAATGTGACACAAAGGTTGCAAAGCTGGCTAAATCTCAGACTGTTGGCAGCGAGAGGGATGGAGTCGGTAGCTAGGGAACAGAGTTTGGAGTGGGGACCGAAAACAATGGCTTCAGTCTTCCCAATATTTAATAGGAAATTTCTGCTCATCCAGTACTGGATGTTGGATAAGCAATCTGATAACTGAGCAACTGTGGAGGATTCAAGAGAAGTGGTGGTGTGGTAGAGCTGAGCCTTGTCAGCATACATGGGAAAACTAATGCTGTGTTTTGGATACACTTGAAGTCCCTTCCAGCAATTTCCCAGTCTGTATGAAGCTGCAAGTAACCATTCCTTGGATCTTAGACTCAAGTCTACTGAGTTGGCAATCTTCCAGATAAAGCTCCGAACTATTGTATAGACTTACCAGAAGTTGTTCTTGTTTTTAGTAGCAGAGGAGCCTTCAAGGCCTACTACGTGGCCTCGCTGCCTTCTGATAGCGTCTGAAAATGTGTCTCAGTTCTGCAACTTTTCAAAGGAAAAACAACCAGCACAGCTCCCAGCTCTGCATTTTTCTCAAAGCATGCTGGTTAAATGATCATTCTTAAAAATTGTCAATTTGCTTCTTTTCCTTACAGTGCAATTGTTTAGGATGAGATGTCCACAAACTTCCTCCTCCTGTTTGTTTAATTGTCCACCACAATTCATGACTGGATGTGGTAGGACTGCAAAGCTTTGTTCTGATCTGTTGATTGGCAGATCGCTTAGCCCTGTCTCTAGCATGCTATTTCTGCCGTTTAGCATGCATGTAGTCCTCTCCTATAGAATATAGGTATTCTTGGTGCTGCTTCTGGCATGCTCTTCTACACTCCTTATTGAACCAGAGTTGCTCTTTTGGCTTGATGGTAATGGTAGAGAGAAGGGGCCATGAAGTTACAGATTTTGAAATTCAGTTCTGCTGCTGATGGCCCACAGCCATTCATGAATACCTAGTTTTGAGCTGCTAGATCGATTCTGAACCTATCCCATATAGCACAGTACCAGACAATACAATGGACAGTGTCCTCATTGTGGAGACGGGATTTTGTCTGCACAAGGACTGGGTGGTAGTCACTCCTAACAATGCTGTCATGGACGAGGTCAAGTAAGTTTTTCCCTCTTGTTGGTTCACTCACCACTTGCCACAGGTCCAGTCTGGCAGTTCTGTCCTTCAGGACTCTGCCAGCACGGTTAGTAGTGATGCTATTGAGCCACACTTGGTGATGGACATTGAAGTCCCCCACCCAGAGTACATTCTGTGCCCTTGCTACCCTCAGTGCTTCTTACAAGTGGTGTTCAACATGAGGCATACTTGTTCATCAGCTGTGGGTGGGTGGTAGGTGACCCACTGTTGAGGATTGATTTTTTTTTTCTCTTGTGACAGAGGCCATGATTATACAAACATATGAATGTACAAATTAGGAGCAGGAGTAGGCCACTCGATCCCTCGAGCCTGCTCCACCATTCAATAAGATCATGGCTGATCTGATTGTAACCTCAACTCCATATTCCCGCCTACTCCCGATAACCTTTCACCTCATTGGTTATCAAGAATCTATCTACCTCTGCCTTAAAAATATTCAAAGACTCTGCTTCCACTGCGTTTTGAGGAAGAGAGTTCCCAAGACTCACGACCCTCAGGGAGAAAAAATTTCTTCTCATCTCTGTCTTAAATGGGTGACCCCTTATTTTTAAACAGTGACCCCTAGTTCTAGATTCTCCCACAAGGGGAAGCATCCTTTCCACATCCACCCTGAATTATTATGAGCTGACTTTGTTCAAACTTACTTGTTAGCTGTCAACAAATGATGCTTTAGGGTTTTTTGCCATATATGCAAAATTCTTACTGAAAGCTGTCAAATATATTTGAATTTTTAATTTTGCCATTTTTAAAAATTTAATTTATCTGCATCTTATAACTCTTGAAATACCACCTTGTAAAAAATCTATTAATGACAAAGTTTAAGGGGACCTGAAATTCAAAGATATCACAGCGATCTATATCCTTTATAAAAGTAGAAACCAACTTTTAGATATTGAATACTGTATTTGGTTATATAATGTTGATCAGTCTTGGATCCGTTCTGTTCAACTCTGCAAGGTTTCTGATGATACCAAGTTATAAGGTGCAGTAAGTTGTGTAGATGGGAGCAGGAAGTTACAATGGGATTTAAACACACTGAAGTGAATGGGCAAAACAATGGCAGATGGAGCTCAAAGTGGGGAAGCATAAGATCCTCTTCGAATCTGAGGAAGAAAAATAGGAATGCTTTCTTAATGGCGAGTGACTAGGAGTTGTGAAGGAGCAAAGTGATTTAGGTGTCCATGTTCACAAAGCACTGAAAACTAGCGCACACGGGAGTATAATCAAAAAGGTTGATGGAATGTTGGTCTTTATTTCAAGTGGGTTGGAATACAAAAGTGAGGAAATGATGCTTCAATTGCACAGATCGTAGGTCAGACCTCCTCTGTAGTACTGTCTTCAATTTTGGGCACCAAAGTTCAGGAAATGTATATTCACCTTGCAAGAATACAGTGCAGAGTTAAATTATAAGAACAGTTGTATTAACTTGGTTTGTACGTCTTAACGATCAGAAGGTTGACGGGTGATCTAATCAAGGTGTTTAAAATGATGAATTTGATAGGGTTGATACAAAGAAAATAATTGCTTTGGTGGAGGCATCCAGAACAAAGGGATATAATCTTAAAATTACAGCTAAGCCATTTAAGAGTGATCTCTTATTCACACACAGTGCAGTGGAAATCTGGAACTCTCTTTCCCCCCCCCCCAGCCTCATAAGGCTGTGGATTCTCGGTCAGTTGAAAATTATTAAGGCTGTGATTTTTGTGTGGTAAGGGTAGCAAGGGATCTGGAATAAGGGCGACTAAATGGAGTTGAGGTACTGGTCAGCCGTGATCTAATTCAATGATGCAATAGACTTGAGGGGCTGAATAGCCTCCACCTGTTTCTATGTTCCAATGCAAGTCCACTGTTAACAGATGGTGTTCATGGAATGATTCATACCAGTTATTCATTTTAAAATCTCACTGATTTGATTCAAACCCAGATGTTATATTGTTCTTTGGTATGTTGGTTGGACTTGATAGAGTTGATGTTTCCACTTGTGGGGAGACTAGAACTAGGGGACAGAGTTCAAGAGTGAAATGTCTCCCTTTTAAGACTGTTACGACCAGGTGAGAAAGGTGTCTAGGGGTCCCTTTTCAGCCTTCACTTGATCTTACTGTAACAGGGTTTAATTTTAAACGCATTGTGTTTTGAGCACTCCCTTGGTGAATCCTTGTAACCGCTTTCCAATTATAAGGCAAAGAAATGAGCACAAGCAGGTTTTCTTGGGTTTAAAGAAGAAAAGTGAAATTTATTAAAACTTAAACTCTAATTCGGTTAACAACTTCCAGATACTCAACGTGTCCATGCTAGCATGCAGATGTATTGCACACATGCAGATAGGGACAGAAAAGAGCAGAAGAAAAATAAAGTGGAGAGGTTTGAGGCAATATCTGAGGAGCTTCTCGTTACTCTGCTTCGAGCTCTCTGTAGAGTCCTTTTGGAGGTAGTTTTTGCTTTTCGTTGGGGCCCAGTATTCTTCTTAAACTTTGTTCACTGTAGGAGACTTTTCTCTCTTGGGGTTCATGTGTCTTCAGTGGATTCAGAAGCTTGTGAGAAAGAGAAGAGAGCAGACAGACGAGAGATGTTCTCAATTCAGGAGCAAAGAGCTTTCCTGGCTTCAAACACCGTTTCTCCAATTTAACTCTCATTTCAAAACTCTGCAACAGCCAGTTAGTCATGTGATTAAACTGGTCTGACCATGTCCGTTCTGTGTATTGGGAGCAGGGACCCGGTTCCTTCTTTCCAACACTGTGTGCTACTATGCAAAAATGTCTTTCCGGCTAGGGGCCTCTTCCTTGTAGTAGGCCCTCTTCCTAGCAACAATTTGAAGTTTAATGTCCGTGTGGCGAAATTAATGTGCCAGCTTCTTGGCAGGTGGGGGCCTGCATGACATGTCCACACCCAGGGGGATGAAATGCGATTTGAAAAAAAGGCGCATTTCATTAAAAGGGTTGAGAGAAATATATATAAGCAGATACAGAAAACCATGCATTTCTCTCATTTCCATTCATTCATGAATCATAAAGCTTATTAAAATTGTCTTTTCTGGGTGCCAGTGCTGCTTTAATTTCCCCTTTTTGGCACCCCAGTAACCATGTTGTTCTTTGGGGAAGCTTTTCTTCAGTTTTCCCATTGCCATGATTGCCGAGGGTCTTGGTTCCTGCTGAGGTAAAAAAAATTTCCAGGAGAGTTGGTAGTGGGCAGGTCTACCCTGAACACCCTCTCAGTGCTTTGCTGAGTCATGAAAAGGCTTTTGACTTCAGGAGATGGGTAGTTCCCTATTTCTCTGTGGGGGAGAATTCTTTGTTAATCTCCCCTTTGTTCTCTGGGACACCCCTGCCTGTAGGTATTTGTGCCGACCTGACTGCACACTCCTGTGGCGCTTTGACTAGGTGAGGCATCACCCTCACGGTTTCTGTGCCCCCTGGAGATCTCACTTTGTCTCTGCAGGTTCCTGTAAATGCTGTTAGTAACTCTGGTGGGGTGCTTCTAGTGTCTGCATTTACATAGGAGTTGATGGGGTCTGACTTTTCATATTTTCCAGGGTTGGCTGACCAGACAGTAGGGGTTTACATCTGGGATTCCTCCCGAACTTCCTTTAACCTGCTTTCTTGGTCACTTTTTCCCCTTCTCTTTCTAAACTTTTGCCAGCCTTGTGCCTGCCTGTCCACTTTTGTTCTCAGCGGGCATCACAGAATCACAGAATAATACAGTGCAGAAGAGGCCCTTCGGCCCATCGAGTCTGCACCGATGCATTAAAGACACCTGACCTGTCTACCTAATCCCATTTGCCAGCACTTGGCCCATAGCCTTGAATGTTATGACGTGCCAAGTGCTCATCCAGGTACTTTTTAAAGGATGTGAGGCAACCTGCATCTATCACCCTCCCAGGCAGGGCATTCCAGACCGTCACCACCCTCTGGGTAAAAATGTTCTTCCTCAAATCCCCCTTAAACCTCCCGCCCCTCACCTTAAACTTGTGACCCCTCGTAACTGACCCTTCAACTGAGTGGCACAGTGGTTAGCACCGCAGCCTCACAGCTCCAGCGACCCGGGTTCAATTCTGGGTACTGCCTGTGCGGAGTTTGCAAGTTCTCCCTGTGACCGTGTGGGTTTTCGCCGGGTGCTCCGGTTTCCTCCCACAGCCAAAGACTTGCAGGTTGATAGGTAAATTGGTCATTATAAATTGCCCCTCGTATAGGTAGGTGGTAGGGGGATATAGGGAAGGTGGGGATGTGGTAGGAATATGGGATTAATGTAGGATTAGTATAAATGGGTGGTGGGTGGGTGGTCGGCACAGACTCGGTGGGCCGAAGGGCCTGTTTCAGTGCTGTATCTCTAAATAAACGAATAAAGGGGAACAGCTGCTCCCTATTCACCCTGTCCATGCCCCTCATAATCTTGTACACCTCGATCAGGTCACCCCTCAGTCTTCTCTGTTCCAGTGAAAACAACCCAAGCCTATCCAACCTTTCTTCATAGCTTAAATGTTCCATCCCAGGCAGCATCCTGGTGAATCGCCTCTGCACCCCCTGCAATGCAATCACATCCTTCCTATAATGTGGCGACCAGAATTGCACACAGTACTCCAACTGTGGCCTTACCAAAATTCTGTACAACTCCAACATGACCTCCCTGCTTTTGTAACCTATGCCTCGATTGATAAAGGCAAGTATCCCATATGCCTTTTTCACCACCCTATTAACCTGCTCTTCTGCCTTCAGAGATCTATGGACAAACACGCCAAGGTTCCTTGGAACTTCCCAGTGTCAGGCCATTCATTGAATATTTCCGTGTCACATTACTCCTACCAAAGTGTATCACCTCACACTTCTCAGCGTTAAATTCCATCAGCCACTTTTCTGCCCATTTGACCATCCTGTCTATATCTTCCTGTAACCTAAGACACTCCACCTCACTGTTAACCACTCGGCCAATCTTTGTGTCATCCGCGAACTTACTGATCCTACAGTCCTTTACAGTTCACCAGCCCTCTGCTGGAGGATCCTCCTAATGCTGATACAGGACTTAGGGGTGCAGGTTTCGCTGTAGGTTGGGGATTTTTTTTTTAATTCATTCATGGGATGTGGGCGTCGCTGGCCAGGCCAGCATTTATTGCCCATCCCTAATTGCCCTAACAGAGTGGCTTGCTAGGCCATTTCAGAGGGCATGTAAGAGTCAACCACATTGCTGTGGGTCTGGAGTCACATGTAGGCCAGACCAGGTAAGGACAGCAGATTTCCTTCCCTAAAGGACATTAGTGAACCAGATGGGTTTTTACAACAAGCGACAATAGTTTCATGGCCATCATTAGACTAGCTTTAAAGTCCAGATTTATTAATTGATTTCAAATTCCACCTTCTGCTGTGGTGGGATTTGAACGCATGTCCCCAGAGCAATACCCTGGGTCTCTGGGTTACTAGTCCAGTGACAATACCACTACACCACTGCCTTCCCCTCAACTTGGCACATGTGGCAACTCCTGCAGTACTCCACATCTTTGTGGAGTTTTGACCAGTCAAACTGCTGTCTTATGCGGGCTTTGGTCTTTCGTATACCGACATGTACAGCCACTGTAGTCTTGTGGGCCCTTCTTAATATTTCTCTCCGGTACCTCTGTGGCACCACTAATTGAACTACTGTCCACTCCTTGCTCTTCAGTCTGCGAGGAGAACTCCATTTCCTCATCAGTACCTCATTCTTTAACTAGTAGCAATCAGGGACTCCCTGTGCTTCACTTTCAGACTGGACAGTCTGTGCTAACTCTCACAATACTGGGTCGGCTCGCTGAGCCTCAGCTAGGGAAAATCCATTGAATTCATCCACTGGGTCATCTAACTTTCCACAGAAAGTCTCGGACAGGCAGACCTCATGGTCATCTGCCTGCAGTGCTAATTCAGTCTCCTCTAGGGGAGCTGGTTTGATTTTGGCCTGATCTACACATTCAGGGAAACTGCAGGGGACCGTCTCCTGCCACTACCCTGTGTCTCTGACCTCCTGCGGCCTCATTTTCACTACTGGGGGAGGGGGGCTACCACCTTCACCCTGGCCAGATCATTACCTAGGAGCAGGTCAACCCCGTCCACAGGCAAACTAGGGACAATCCCTACGGTCACCAGTCCCGAAACCAGGTCGCACTCCAGGTGTACAGGTACAGGCGTACACTGCCCTCCAATACCATTCACCACTATTTTGGTGTTCACTGCACTCTCTGGAGGAGAGATCAGGCCTTTTCCCAATAAAAGGGATCTCGTGGCCCCTGTGTCCCTGAGAATCAATATGGGCTTGCTGGCCCCACTCGGAGTATGGGGTTACTTTCCCTTCAGATGCAAAACACTGATAGGATTCTTGAAGACTATTAGCTTTTCCTGCATTGGCCGTAGTAAGCTTCCTGGGTAGCACTCTTACTGCAGTTAAAGCCACAGCGTGTTCTACTGTACGTTCCATCAGGGTCCTGTCTTCACTGAGCTGGTGTGCCCTGATTAACCCTACCGGTTTTCCCTTACGTTTCCTACAGTCAGCTTTTAAATGCCCTGCTTTATTGCAGTGGAAGCACACAGGTCTCCGGGTCTCACTCTTGCTCACAGTGCCCTCCTTTTTGGCTGGAGAAGGGCCCCCTGTGTCTCCTGCTTTCCTTTTTCTCTCAGGACTGCCTGGGTGGAGATCACCTTCCCACCCCTTGTCCTTTTCAGATTTGTGGGGGTGATTAGGAAAGGTTCTGCCCTGGGAAACTGACATAAATTAAAGCAAATTCATCAGCCAGAACGGCTGCTTGCCGGGCTCTCTGGACTTGCTGCTCCTCTACGTGGGTCTTTATTGAGAGTGGGAGAGAGTTTTTAAATTCCTCTAACAGAACTACTTCCCTGAGATTCTCATAGCTGAGCTGTACTTTGAGCCGTTAGCCACTAGTCAAAAGCCAGCTGCTTACTACTTTCAAACTCGAGATAAGTTTAATTAGTTTGCTTTTTGAGGGTTCTAAACTTTTGGAGATAGGCTTCGGGTACTAATACATATGCCCTGAGGACAGCATTTTTGGTCAGGTCATAACTTGATGAACTCTCATCTGGCAATGGGGAATAAACCTCATGGGCTTTTCCAGTTAGCTTGCTTTGTAGTAAAAGAGACTAGGTCTCAGCTGGCCATTTTAGCTGCCTTGTCAGTTTCTCAGAAGACACATAAAATGCTTCCACATCTTCCTCATTGAATTTTGGAATTAGTTGAGTGAGTTTTAGCAATTTTGTACCCAGCCCAGAATTACGCTCCTCCACATTGGCCATGCTTTCACTGGGGGTCACTCTGTCGCCTCCTAGTTGACTCAAGCTGCTTCAATTCTCTTCACATTCTTCCTGGAATATTCTTTCTCTCTCTTTCCTCTCTCATTCCTTCTCCTGTCTTTTTCACTCTTGCTCTCGCCCCCTGCCTTTCATTTCCATCACGTCCCTTTTGAAAGGCTCTCTCTCCTCTCTTTCCTCAAATTCAAGTTTCCTTTGTTCCGATTGTATCTTTGCCAACAATACCCTGTTGGAGTCTGCTTCTAACACTCCTTCTGCTTCTTCAGACAGTAAGGAAAAATGGTTGGCCACTAGTCTTAGGAGTTCAGACTTCCTAGCCCTGCCATGTACAGTGATCTCACACTGCTCAGTCATTTTCCTCAACTCCTCTGTAGACAGTGCTTTTAACTTATCCCAAGTTACTTCACCCTGGCTTGAGGAGTCACGAGCTTCAGTTGCAGACATGTTAAGTATTCAATCACACACATCCACAAGAAAACCTGTATTGAAAACTTGCTCTTTTTTGCTTGGAAACAATTTGACTTCCCACTTCCAATTTATCTTGTTTGCTTGTGGGTCAATCCCGGATGCTAGCACCCAAATTTCTGTTATGACCAGGTGAGAAAGGTGTCTGGGGCTCCCTTTCAGCCTTCACTTAGTCTTACTGTAACAGGGTTTAATTGTAAACACAGTGTTTTGAGCTCTCCCTTGGTGAATCCTTGTTCACCGCTTTCCAATTATAAGGCAAAGAAATGAGCACAAACAAGCTTTCTTGAGTTTAAAGAAGTGAAATTTATTACAACTTAAACTCTAATTCGGTTAATGCCTTCCAGATACATGATGCGCCCACGCTAGCATGCTTACGTGACACGCACAGGCAGATAGGGACAGAAAAGAGCAGAAGAAAAATAAAGCGGAGAGGGTTGAGGTAATATCTGAGGAGTGTCTTGTTACTGTGCTTCAAACTCACTGTAGAGTCCTTTTGTAGGTAGTTCTTGCTTTTTGTTGGGGCCCAGTATTCTTCTTAAATCGTGTTCACTGTAGGAGACTTTTCTCTCTTGGGGTTCATGTGTCTTCACTGGATTCCAAAGCTGGTGAGAAAGAGATGTTATCGATCCAGACGCCAGGAGCTTTCCTGGCTTCAAACACACTGTTCCTCCAATTTAACACTCATTTCAAAACTTTGTAACAGCCAGTTAGTCATGTGACTAAACTGGTCTGACCACATCCGTTCTGTGTATTGGGAGCAGGGACTGGTTCCTTTGTTCCAACACTCTCTGCTACTATGCGAAAATGTCTTTCCGGCTAGGGGCCTGACAATTCCTTGTAATAGGCCCTCGTTTCTTCCCAGCAACAATTTGAAGTTTAATGTCCATGTGGCGAAATTAGTGTGCTAGCTTCTTGGCAGGTGGGGGCCTGCATGACAAGACGGAGATGAGGAACATTTTTTTTTTCTTGAAGGGTTGTTAGTCTGTGGAATTCTCTTTCCGCAGAAAGCAGTCGAGGCTGGGTATTTGAATTTATTCAAGGCTGAGTTGGATAGAGTTTTGATAGACAAGGGAGTTGAGAGTTATGGGGCAGGCAGGAAATTGGAGTTGAGACCACCACCATATCAGCCATGATCTTATCAAATAGCGGAGCAGGCTCGAAGGGCCCAGTGGCAATTGACGTGTACTGACTTAAAAATACAATCCAAAGGAGCTGGAGGTCATTTGGTGTAATAACCTATTACTGTGTTTATATTTGACAGGAGGTTGCACTTTTTCACAGTTTCATTACTTCCAGATATGTAGTTGCCAAAATTAACTATATATGGTAAACCACTAATTAAAATGCATTTAATTATAATTTTGACAAATCTAATTTGTTTTTAATTTTCTTTTCTGAGACAGGTTGTGGATTCAAGCTGTACT